>NC_045611.1:40422928-40440428 GCF_009762305.2 Zalophus californianus
ATGCTTGATATGTCTGAATACAAAATAAATGGGTCGGCCTGGCTGGGACCCTCCCTGTCCGGTCCCCTGCCCCCTTCACCCGGCCAACGCTCTTACCCATGTGCCTTCCGAGTCCTAGGAAAGGGTGTTGGCTCAGCGGGGCGTCTGAGCAGGTGTGCCTATCCTGCTCCCCGTTACCGAGATGATGGGGATGGGAGGGACAGTGACCGAGATGGGAGACACGCAGCCAGAGGGCCCTTCCTTGGGGGGCAGAAGACCGTCTGGCACTTATCAACCGAAATCCATCATCTCCGTTCAATTAAAAGGCCAAATGAGTGTTGGTATGCCCTGCACTAGTGAACAAGTGGAGAGGAGAGAAGCCCAAGATGACCCAGGTGAGAGATGCAGAGAAAGATCCCCACCGAAATCTTATGGTGAGGGAAGAATGGCTATGGACCAGCAAGCTTCCACCCAGCTTTCCAAAATCATGCCACTTCTGGTAGCCCAGCTGCCTCCTTTGCTGAAAACGTAATGATGTGCCCTTTCCATCCACCCTGCCACGCCAGCCAGCCAGTGGGCACTCACAGTGAAAGGGGTTTGCCTTTATGAGTCAGAAGGAAGTAGGCCAACCTTCTTTTTCCGTCTGTTATTGCTGAGGCTTTTAGGCCAATGGCCCAGAACACCCACCTAACACTAAAGTGACCAACAGGAAAGGTAAAGCAGCCATTCCCTGTGGCCGAGAGCTTGCCGTCAGATGGGTGTGTGGCAAAACCAAACAAACAAATAAAAATTTTCCCCAGTTCAAAAGGGAAACCCTCCTACACTGTTGGTGGGAATGCAAGCTGGTGCAACCACTCTGCAAAACAGTATGGAGTTTCCTCAAAAAGTTAAAAATAGAGCTACCCTACAACCCAGCAATTGCACTACTGGGTATTTACCCCAAAGATAACAAATGTAGTGATCCAAAGGGGTACGTGCACCCCGATGTTTATAGCAGCAATGTCCACAATAGCCAAACTGTGGAAAGAGCCAAGATGTCCATCGACAGACGAATGGATAAAGAAGATGTGGTATATATACACAATGGAATATTATGCAGCCATCAAAAGGAATGAGATCTTGCCATTTGCAATGATGTGGATGGAACTAGAGGATATTATGCTAAGGGAAATAAGTCAATCAGAGAAAGACATGTATCATATGACCTCACTGATATGAAGAATTCTTAACCTCAGGAAACAAACTGAGGGTTGCTGGAGTGGTGGGGGGTGGGAGGGATGGGGTGGCTGGGTGATAGACATTGGGGAGGGTATGTGCTATGGTGAGCGCTGTGAATTGTGCAAGACTGTTGAATCACAGATCTGTACTTCTGAAACTAATAATGCAACATATGTTAAAAAGAAAAAGAAAAGGAAGAAGATAGCAGGAAGGGAAAAATGAAGGGGGCGGGAATCGGAGGGGAAGACGAACCATGAGAGACTGTGGACTCTGAGAAACAAACTGAGGCTTTTAGAGGGGAGGGGGGTGGGGGGATGGGTTAGCCTGGTGATGGGTATTAAGGAGGGCACGTACTGCATGGAGCACTGGGTGTTATACGCAAACAATGAATCATGGAACACTACATCAAAAACTAATGATGCAATGTATGGTGACTAACATAATAAAATAAAATTTAAAAAAATAAAAATAAAATAAAATAATCAAAAATAAATTCTCCTCAATTCAAAGAACCTCAAGATCTCTGAATTCAGTTAACCGGTCCCCATGGCCAGGCCTGCTCTCTAACCGTGACTGTGATACTGGGGGTGCCAAGTGCCAGAATCTGTTCTCAGACAAACGGCCAGTACAAAGAACTGCGGTACCAGAAGACAAACAGCATGCCATGTTTTAAAGGCATCTTGACTGCTCATTTGGGGTGGAAGACAGAGGTGTCCTAATGAGACAATCTCCTACTTAAGTTGGACAGTGCTCCTGCCTACAGTAGTCACATTTTAACTCAATACGGAGCATTGACCATCAGATCAGGGGGCACCAGGTTTTATACAGATATTCTCTATGCTTTCCATGGCAGTCAGGCGGTAGCCACAGGGCATGACTTCTAGACCTACTTCTAAGCCTTGAATGCCCAAAACCATCCCTAGGGAAGCTTTGCAAAATGCCCATACCTGAGCCCAGTCACCAAAGATTCCAGTGTAATCAACTTGGGGTGGAAATGAATGTGGGAATTATCATCAAGTTCCTGGTGATTTGTACACACAGGCAGGGTTGAGAATGGGTGTCTTAGACCAGTGAGTCTCACACATGTTGGTCCCAGGACTCTTAAGAACGTAAATATTCTGAAGTTTATTGAAGACCCTAAAGTGCTTTTGTTTAGGTGGACCATTAGAAACCAAAACTAAGAAAATTTTCATAGAGTCACTTAATAATCTATTTTAAAAAGAACAGTGAGCCTATTTTATACAAACATATCTAGAATGTTTTCATGAGAAAAATAACAATATGTTCAAAAAATTAGTGACAAGAGTGGCGTCATTGTACATTTTTGCAAGCATCTTTTGTGATTGGCTTAATAAAAGACAGCTGGATTCCCATGTCTGCTTCCACAAGCAGTCTGTTGCAATATGTTGTTTTTGTTCAAATCTACGGAGAAAATCTGATCTCACACAGCTCTGTGGTTGGAAAAGGGAGGTGTGTGTTCACAGCCCTTTCAGATAATTGTGGATAATCTTCTTTGATACTACACCAAAACGCAGTAACTGGTAGTTTCTTAAAGGTTAGTTGCAATGTGGAATCTGAAAATATGTGAACGTTTTGCATTGTGTTACATTCAGACCCACTGAGTTCTCTTATTTGACTGAACTGTTTACCCTTGCATGATTTTGCAACAACAAGCATCGGTCACTTAAAAAGTATCGGTTCAACGCAATACGCCAATATTCCAACGTTGACGCCAATTTATTAGACAATATTTTTTAAAAGTCACATTCATTAAGTATCTCTTTAAGTATTGGAAAGCTGTCAAGCTCACGGTGGCTGATTACAAGTTTTTCAAAATTCTTGAAAGCTTGAATTTTTATCACTGGCAACAAATACTGTCAGTTATTTTCCTGGAAGTGACAGGATTCATTTGTTCCTTTTCCAGAAAATGTCTGCCAAATAGTCAAGTTTGAATAACCATAGTTTGTCTATCGGTTGTTCTTTCAAGTAAAAATGGTGCTCCGTGAAAAAAACAGCTAGTCCAGCTCACAAGTCACAAGACGAAACAGGTGCTTTTCCTTCGAGGCTTCAGTGTGGGGCAAGATTAAGCACACAATCTGTGCGCGAAGGCTGAGATTTAATAAAATTAATAACTTTCAGGGCTTCGACAAGTATATTCTTTATCTTTCCAAATTCAGAATCTTTTTATATTACATTTAATAATGCATAAACATTAACATTTATGCATGTATATATACATTTATTTTTCATTGTGGCAGAATACACATAACATCAAATTTACCATCTTCCCCATTTTTATGTGTGCAGCTCGGTAGCATTAAGTACATCCGCCCTCTGGCGCAACCGTCCCCACCATCCTTCTCCAGAACTCTCTTCAACTTGCAGAAGGGGAACTCTGTACCAGTTAAACACGATCTCCCCATCTCCCCTCCTCCCCTGGTGCCCTGGCAACCACCATCCTACCTCCTATCGACTAATTTGACTATTTTGAGCGCTTTATATGATTGGGATCATCCAGGGTTTGTCTTTTTGTGATTGACTTATTTCACTCACCGTAATGTCTTCAGGGTTCTTCCAGGTCGTAGCATTTGTCAGAATTCCCTTCCTCGTGAGGGCTGAACATCACGCTACATGCACACACCGCACGAGGTGCTGTCTTCAGGGGAAGTGGCTTTTGCTCTCTCTGGACACGCGTGGCAGCGAGGAACACCGTGCAGTGGTGTTCAGGGGGGGGCGGTGGGGGGGCTGCTCCCTCAACTCACACTAAGGCTCCAGCACTTTTACTGACCATGGGCGCAAAATGAAAAGGCAAATAATATCTTCGTATTATTAGGAAGATAATTTTGGCCTCGCAGATCCCCGAGAGAGTCTCGGCAAATGTATAGCTTGCGATCTATGCTGCAATTTCCATCCGTGTTTACTGATTTTAACATGAGGAGTGTAGGCCTTTGGGATAATACAGGAGAGAGTCTTCACAAAGAGGAAAGAGCAAAAAGAAAAAGGAAAAGGGCTTAGAGTAGTCCTATAGCCTGGAGAAAACCCTCAGCAGCATTTATGCTGGTCTCTTTTCGTCTAACGTTTTCTTATAAAGGCCGTGTTCCTCAGCTTCGCGCAGTGGCAGTATCGTAGCCAATGAGGTTTATCCGAGGCGCGATTATTGCTAATTAAAAGGCCGTGTTCCTCAACTGCTCTGCTGCTAGAATGCTAGAAAGCAGGGCGTGGGCGTAAGATACTTTGCTGGACAGATATTTTTATTCTGTCTATAAGCTCCATAAGAACAGGAGACAGCTAAATTCGGGGCTAAGCTAGCATTTGGAAATGCAAATTTAATTAATTCGATAGAAATATTTAGAGAATATTTGTCTTTCCATTGTTGGTTCCCTGCTCGCTTGGTAGGGGGAGGGTGAGAATCCCTAATCCTTTATCTTTGAAGGCCTTGTCTTTAAAACGTGGGTAATGCTGGTCTCCCACCGGCTGGGGGATGATCCTGGGCATAGCCTCTGCTTAGTGCCTGGCAAGGGGCTGGTGTGGAGTGGGAGTGCACCCCGTGTTAGTTGGCTTTTAATAAATACTAATGTAAATAACAACCATATAGTAGTACTTCTTATTATGCATCCATGTATCTCATCCTTCCTGTGGCATAAGAGGCCAACTCAACCACCCCCCTCCGATGAGGAAATAGGGGTTCACAAACCCCGAGTGACCTCCCAGAGCTGCAGGATGCAGACGCAGGACCCCAAGTGGCCAGCTCTACCACAAGGGCACCTGAAAGGGGCCCCTGTATATCGCATTCTCCAGCGTTGTCCCCCCCATCCCATTAATATTTGTCCGTTAAAATGACTCACTTTCTTTTTTTTTTTTTAAGATTT
Source organism: Zalophus californianus (assembly GCF_009762305.2). Taxonomy (NCBI): domain Eukaryota; kingdom Metazoa; phylum Chordata; class Mammalia; order Carnivora; family Otariidae; genus Zalophus; species Zalophus californianus. Next base: position 40,427,995 of record NC_045611.1, read on the forward strand.
TATTTATTTATTTGACAGAAAGAGACACAGCGACAGAGGGAACACAAGCAGGGGGAGTGGGAGAGGGAGAAGCAGGCTTCCCGCCGAGCAGGGAGCCCGATGCGGGGCTCCATCCCAGGACCCTGGGACCACGACCTGAGCCGAAGGCAGACGCCTAACGACTGAGCCACCCAGGCGCCCCAAGATGACTCACTTTTTTAAAGGGGAAATTTAAATGACCACCATCAAAGTAAAATGAACATTACTTGCCACGGAGAGACCAAGTTTGGAAAGATAACAACCAAGTTACCTACACAGCTATTTAAATAAAGGATGTTTTTCTCAACGTCGCTCTCAATCACCTTGGGTTGGCCCCCGGAGCACGTGCACCCCCTCCAGGCTCCCGGTTCTGGGGAGACCACGGAAGCTCCAAGGACTTGTGGGACAAGGCTGGAAACACCTGGGGCAGCGGCAGCAGCTGAGAGCTTTTACAAATCGGATACACAACTCAGGATATGACATCATCTGTGTTCCTGAAATCCAAATCCTTCTCAGGCCAAGCCTTCAAGAGACACGCAAATATTTATAGGTGTCCGTTCAGGGAGCAGCGGGGGTCTATGTCCGAGCGGGTAAGGCAGAGAGAATGCGGTTAACTAGTCCCCAGAACGCAGAGCTGCGATGGAGAGGTCAGCATGAGGATGTAGCTCAGGAGCCAAGAGGAGGCTCCTGGTCATCTGTGCCGTGGGCATCTGAGCGCTCACGGGGAGGGGTGGCCCTCACTGGAGGGGGTCCAGTGCTGAGTGCCTGTGGGTGCCCTGAGCCCTGAGCCACATCTGGACAATGACAATACTTCCTTCACGAGGGCCTGGGGTCTATCAGGAAACGCCCCCCTCCCCGCTACTGGTCACACGTAATAGCTGGTCCGTACATGCTCTTAGCAGGAGAGGTTGTGCTGCCCTTAGCTAAGAGAGCAACCCAGGGGCCCCCGGCCATGCAAGTAAGGAGCAGGAGCTCATCTCTTTGGGGAGCTCAATGTAGGTGGGACAGCAGAACCTGTTTTGAAGGGAAGAAGACAAGCAAGTGACGAAAGGATTATCCACCTGTGTTACCCACCACACCTGCTCCCAACAGCCTTACAAAGGAACGCTTAATTCTCACAAAACAGTAAGCAGTTGTTGTCCTCTTAATAAAACACCAATCTTTAAAACCCATCATTCCAGCCAAATGCCATGGCCTTCCCTAATAAACATGGAAGGCCGTGTGGCCGGCTGGATTAATTAATACCCACAGGTTCCTGACCTTTTCCTGTCCACGTGGACGATCAGTCCCCCCAAGACAGATGACCTGCTCACACGCCTTCTTCCATGATGCATGTGTGTCCTTCTCACGCACGAGACGAGGGACAAGGATCCAGTCCCCGGCCTGGTTTGCTTTCCATTCCCGAACAAAATGAACATAAAAATAAAAATACAGTTCGCCCTTCCTTGGCCTCCCCTCATTGCACAACCAGACCTTTATAAGGAAATCAGCATTTGCTCCAACAACCAAGGAAATCATGCTGTCTTCTGTTGAAAGGGTGATGCTTCATTTTCTTTTTCTTGAGCAAAGCTCCTACCCCACCTCCACCCAGGAAAGAGCAACCATGGTCTCTTTCTCCTACTTGCTGGAGAAAAGCATATCCGAGCCAGGGTCTTGGCTAGAGAGTTGGCAAGTCTGTGCCTCTGTGCTCATGTCAGGAGTAGGCATTGCCTCCAGATGGGGCATTTGGAGAGGCCTCTGTTAGTGGGCAAGCAGGAGAATCCTCAGACTAGGAAAGAGCACCCACGATCTCTATGGTTCCCATGTTCCCCACCGCACCCTCTGCGCTGCCTTCACAGGCACTAGACATTTACCAAGAGCAGACCTAGCCCTATTGTATTCTAATTCATACTGAAGTATGAATGGCCGTCCCCAGCATAATGGAGAGTAGAACAGGGAGGGCAAATGGATGGAAGGAGGCGTCTCACTTTATATTAGATTGCCCTAGGTTACAATATCACAGCCCAAGGCCACCAAAAGAAAAAAATCATTTGTACCATTCAGAAACATAATAGGAACTGAAACTTGAAAATACATGAAACCAGCTACAAAAACGATACAAACATGCATGCTGGAACTGTTTGACCTGGGGCAGCATAAACATTGCAATCATCTGTAGTCAAGGTAGAAAATAAAAGTAGGAAAACATATGAGCCTCCCCTTGTGGCCAACCCCTCCCTCCAACTTGGGTCTGAGCAGGGGAGTGCTCAAAGTGTGGCCTCAAGAGCCTGGGTTCGGGTGCCGATTATATCGTCTCCCCAGCCCCCAGCTACTTGGTCCTGATCAACTAAGTTCAACTTTTCTGCTTTAGTTTCCTATTCCATAGAGTGGGTATCACAATAACATGTACCTCATAGGCTGTTGCGATGATTCTGGGAGCTAAGACTTAGATAGAACATTGCCTGGCCCCCGCGGAGCTTTTAACAACCTCGAGCCACTCATATCAGCAGCCTGAACCTCAGACTGCTGTGAAGGAAACCCTTTATACATGAGAACCCAAACTTTCAAAAGAAACATCTGTCTCCAAGGGGCAGGGAACATTGAGCGTTCCTCTCCCAACTACCACCCCACCTGCCCAGCAACCCTCTTCTCTTCCACCTGCTCACCAGTGGGGCTGTACCCCCTTCACTAGGCAGAGGCAGGTGAAGGAATGATGGCTTGGGAAAGGAGAGGATCAGGCTTATCTTCTGCCTCCCTCCCTTCCGACCCGAGAGTTCACACAAGTCCCCGGACTCTGTCAGTGGAGCTTCCTCATCTGCTCTGCTACCTGGAAGGAGGTAACAGGTGTATATAAACACGTGGTTCTGGAAACTTGACCCTCTAAACTTTATGACTCCGGGGTCACAATCAGGATCCCTGGAGTGGGGTTAACACAAGTGTATGTTTTAGAAATAAAGTATCCCCAGGTGATTGTGATCATCTCCCTAGCTCAGGACACCTGGGTTGGGACACCATGACCAGAAGGAATGACTGTGACGACCATGAGGACAGCCTCTTCTGGAGCTCTCTGCCATGCCTGTGTCAGCCCCCACCCCCCCCACACACACACAGGTGGAGTCCCCCCTGCCCACCACACAGCTCCCCACACCCTTCGGCTCCCAGGCCTCAACAGAGAGACTCCTAGGAGGCAAGTCATCATCCCCAGCTAAGTTTTACGAGTGCCCCGGGCAGAGACAACCACACAGAATAATACCATCGTGGTCAATGGGCCCCAGAAGAGGGCCATGCTTCTTGTCATCATCCAGGCTTCTTTTGCTCTGGCTGCCAGGAAGCTCAAAAAATAAAAAGTTAAACTAGAGCCACCTTAACTAGAGCAACCTAACCCATAGCCTATGTTTATTTCTTCTGTTATTCTTTCTGTTTATTCTTCTATTTTTTTCTATTTCAAAAGCATTATCGAAATATTCTATTAAAAATGCAGTTGTGTCAAAAGCTAATCAGCAGAGTTCCCTGGCAACAGAGAGAAGACCCCAGAGCTGCTGAGAAATAGGGTTTTAGAGCACAGCCCTAAAATATGCCAAGGTTCAGTCTAGAAGTTTCAGGGGACCGATGTTTCAGTGAATCCCTCTTAAATCCCCTCAACTAGAGGAATAGCAGCAATAAAGGAGCAGGGGCAGGGGAAACAGGAGTCAGAACTCCCAGGTTCGAGACACGATGGACCATCTGGCAGCAGCAGGATCTTCCGGTACCTCAATTATCTGACCTCCAAAATGGGATCTGGTGGGAATAACAAGGTAGCTCCCCCTGGGCATCTGACTCTGTGGGACGGCTACAGGGGCCGCATGGACTAAAGGACGCCACCGACCTTGGAACACAACAGGGCACTCAGCTGCCTCGCCCCATTTTTGTAAGGATTTCATCTTCATCTCTCTTCCTGATGCCCGAAGGTCTGGCTTCGAAAAGGCTCATTAGGAGAATCTTGGCCCACGAAGGAAAGATTAAAAAGTCCTTATCTGTGTCCCCAAGTGGGTGGTGGTCCAAAAATGAGGCCAGTTCTTCACATGTACCCCTCGCAGCCACCCTGTAAAGTAAGTGTTATTTACTATCAAACCCACTTTAGAGGCAAGGAGACTGAGATACAGAGAGCTTGAGAAATGACCAAAGGTCACACAGCAATTCATTCCCAGGCAGTCTGGCCCCAGAGTCAGGCTCTTAACTATTTTTCCTCTGCAGTGAGAGGGGGCTGGGAAGTACCAACAGGAGGGAAGCCTTCTCTGCCCAAAAGAACTCCTCTTCCGAGGTTGCAGCGCCCTCAGGGGACATGTGCTCTTGGATGGTGGCAGGGCCCAAGGAGGCGGGACCCAGGGCAGGTGGCGCACCTGCCTGTACCTGTCAGGGCTGGATCCCCTAGATGTCAAGGCCATCTCCACCTTTCCCGGTTTGGCCAGACGCAATGGAAAGACACTGCAGATACCAGCAAAGCCCATACAATGACAGGGTGAGTCTCCCAGACACGAGATTGAAGAAAGATGGCAGGCACAGACATCCCTGGTCGAATGAGTCCATTGAAGTGCCCGCACCGGCAGGGCAGACCCCTGGTGTGTGTGAGTCAGGAGAGTGGGGAGACCCCTGGAGGGTGCTGGCGGGGGAAGCATGAGGGGGTTTTCTGGCATTCTAGTTCTTAATCTGGGTGCCAGTTACAAGGGTGTGCTCTGTTTGTGGAGCTGGGCTCTCGGAATCAGTGTACTTCTCAGTCTCAATATTACACTTCAGTAAATATCTGAAAAGGGGCGTTCCAGCTTCCTCTAGGCAGAAAAAAGCAGAAATGCTGGAATTCAGAGGTGCCCCCTTGCATTTACGCCTTAGCACCAGATCTAAATGCTTCAAAGAATAAATAACTAGAGATACCAAATGTTTGCTCCCTTGGCTTTCACATGATGGAATCAATGGGCCTCCTTGAAGGATGCACAGACAAGTTTCAAAACAGAGAAGGCGCCAGTGGGGGTCGGCGGCACTCATTTCCTACTGCACGGAACAATCCTCTGCCCAGATTGTAAATTAAATAATTGTGCTATTGTTTGGTGACTATCCCTTTGTGGGCTCGGTGAAGCTGGGACTGAGTCTAGACGCGCAATGCAGAGATCCGTAGGTGTTCTAGGAATACTGGGAGCAAGAAACGGTGAGTGAGTACGTATTAGTCCTGATGGCCCCTGTGGGTTCTGCTCATACCTCGTGCTCCCCACTCTCTTTCCGCTCTTCCTGGTGCTCATTCTCTCGCTCCCCAACCCCTCTCTCTCTGTCGCATGCACACGCGCATGCGCACACACACACACACACACACACACACACACACACACACACACACAGAGTGACCAAGGGGCCCCAGCAAGCAGCCTCGGACCACATATGTTTCTCCAAGGGATCCTCTGCTTCCTGTTCCCCAGATGTCTTGGCAGTGAGAACTGCTGACAAGTGTCTCAGGACCGGGACGGAAGGAGCCCCAGCAGACAATGCTCCAAGCCCTTGCACAAGACCTCCGATCAGGTGGCCATGGCCTTCTGGGCATCCCTGCAGCCCCGGGGGACCTCTCATCCTCTCCCCAGCAGGAAGAAGCCCCAGTGGTTCGGACTTCCTGCTTCCTAGATGCAAGTTTTGCCCCTCATAGGCGCATACCTACGGCTCTAGATCTCACCATCGGGTTGGCAAGGTCTCCACATGCTCAGCAAAGCAAGCACAAGGCTGTGGCTCACATTCATGTGAGAGGGGATCTGGGTGTCCCCCACCTCTGTGTTCTGTGTTGGAACTCCTGCCTCACCCCTGTCACCCAACAGCTGCTCGGGTGCCTGTTTCAGCAGCTGTGGCTTCCGTTCCCTTCTCTGCTACCCCCTGCAAGGCGAACACTCCGCCATGGGTGGACAGCGGCCAGCCCACCTGCCCAGAACTCTGGCACTGCAAGCGACCCCTGCCCCAGCGGGCAGACCCTCTCTGCCTCCTCCTCCCATTGCAATCGCCTGTTGCGCCCCCGTCTTCAGGAGCCCCTCTTGCCCCTGTCAGCACCACTGTGATTGGGTGCTCCACTGCGGGACGGCCAAGTTTATATGCTGTCAGGCACTTTATATCCCCCATAACTCTGCCTCCCGAGCCCTCCTGTGCATGTGTTTAATTTTTACAATCAAGAAGACGGATGGGGAGAGTGACAGCCCAGGCACCCTGGAGGGGTGGGCTCCGGCCCTGCCTTGGCGGAACCTGGGCATGAATTCCATCAGTGACCTGAGGTTGTATTTTATGCATAGCACCCCAGTGGTTTTTAAATCTCCTTAAACTTTTGATGACTGAGATAAAGGAGAAGGAGGAGGCTGTGTAAATATGGAGCCACTACTGGGGCAGAGCTGCCAGGACCTCCGTGGGGTGGGAATCAATGCCACTTTATATTGGACCTTGAGTTTCCCGCTCTGTTGCCCTTCACGCCTGCCCCACACACCCTTCCATCTCCCACCCAGTGGGCAAGAACAGTGGGTGCACCCAACTCCCCCACGCCATTGTCTTTTCAGGACATACCCTTTGATGACAGCAATGACAATGACAATGATGACAAGGAGAAGAAAGGACAAACAGAAAGAAAACATTAAAGCAACATAAATGCATCTCTTAAAACATGCTGGTTTTTATTGATCATAACTCACAATCTAATAAAAGCAACACCCTTGCTATGCAAATACAGCTCTATGCCGAGTCCCCTAGATGCCACATCCACCTGTATGGGCAGCTCAAGGCCCCTCCCACAAGACAATTCTGCAGCCCTCACACCAGAGCAATTGTCCCAAACTGCAACTCAGCACACATCTCTCCTCTGCTTCAAACAACATTTCCCCATCACCCACATCTATCATGTGGTCCCTGCCTACCTGCCCACCTACCCACCTTCTAATAAAGCAACAGCCACTGTAACAGTAATGGTGGCCAATACTCAGTGACTGATTGCTTTGTGTTGCAAACTATGTTAGGTTTTTCACAGAGATTATCCCGTTTTCTCTCCATCGGCCCATGAGGCAGATACCTTCATTACACTCAATCCACAGAGGCACAGGGAGGAGGAAGCTGCCTCAAGTCACACTGCTGCTCAGTCCTGGGCTGCAGGAATCCCCCCGAAGGGTTTCCCCAGAAGCCGGGCTGAACGCCCTACCAGATATGCCACACACATCATTCCAGACATGCCTCCTATCACGGGAGATAAATTGTAGTTTGGAGTTTGCAGTCCATCTCCTTCATAGAACCACCTTCACACAGGTACACCATCTGATTCATTGTGGTGTCCCCAGGACCCAAGCATGACAATGGAAGGCAGCCAATGAGAGCTTCTGGAGGAACCAACCCATGTTGGACATAAGCCACCAGAACTCCATGAGCTCAGATGGGCTCTCAGACGTCTCTCCTGGCCCTCTGAGCTGCTGGGCTGGACGCTGTAATCAGGCAGGAGTGTCCCTCCGGATGGGGATTGTCTTCCCTCCTCCCCTTTCCTCTCCTCATGAGATCTTGTTCATATACACAATCAGAATGCTTCTGCCACAAGACATCACTTGAGAACAAGTTGCATCCATTGGATTCCCTTCAAATTCCTTTGATTCAGGAATAAATGTTAAAATTGTGTCTTAAAAGGGTAGAGCCCCAGTTGGGCCCACAGGTTTAACTATTGTGCCAAATGATGGGCATTTTACTCCGATATAAGGAGGGGAGGCAGGAGCGGCAAAAGTGAGTTTCCCTGGAGGACCCAGGACTCTGCTAAAGACAGCAGAAGGACACAAAACTGAAACTGGACTGATAATAATCAATACCATCCAACCTAATTCAATTCATTTGCCTTGTATTGAATATGATCTTAATATACTAGGAGATATCAGCTTCTATTAGAGCCTAGGAAATCATCTTTGAAAAGAGGCAAAATGGTATCAAATGCATAATTTGAAAAACATTGTTTTCAACATCTTTCCACTTCATTTAGCATTTTGAGGAATTGAGGATATATCTTGTAGCTATCAAACTGAATTAATCACCTTGAGACCCGATAGAAGATAACTAGAACTCTAATTTCAGGCTGCTTTTATTCCTGGAAGATGGCCTTTTAAGTTGGAAAGTGGGAATTAGTATAAAATCTCTCTTACTACTCATAAACTTTTACACTCCTAATCTTCAATAGGCCAAGCCTATGCTGGCGAACATAGTAGCCACACACCACATGTGACTACTGAATGCTTGCAATGGGGCTGATCTGAATTGAGATGCCAAATACACATGGATTTCAAAGACCTAGTTCAAAAACAAAAATCTCAATAATTTTTATATTGACTAGATTTGAAATGAGAGAATTTTATGTATATGAGAGTAAATAAAATATATGATGAAAATTAATTTCTCTTGCTTTGTTGTTTTTACTTGTGCATGGTAGTTCCTAGAAAATTTAGAATTACATATGTGACTCGCATTGTATTTCTGTTAACTGGATGCTGATCTGTACAATTAAATATTATGGAACAATTAAATAATGATTTCCAAAAGTTTTTAAATGACCTGGGAAAATATAGGGGATGTCACTTTAAGTAGAAAAAAAAGCGATAAAAAGTGCATATGGAGGATAATTAAAACTGTGTAAAACACATATGTACTTTTACATACGTAGACAGAAAGCAGACAGAAAGGAAAGTCAGCTAGAATAGTCACCTCAGAAAGGGAGGAGTAGAGTGTGGGTAGAGTAGTCTCCTTCACACATTTCTAAATGTTCCTCAGAAAGCTTTCTTATGTTTATTATCAACCAATAATAAATGTTAGTAAAAAGGAAATTATCCCCTGTAATCATTAGTATTGTTGTATGTAGCTATGCATCTTGCCTGGAATTTGCTAAAGTAAATAATTTACAAGCACATTTAGTCTTTATTTAGCCATCAGTGGCTCTCAACATGAAATACACCATTTCCAATAAAGAACTCATTCTCGTGAGAGTCCATTTTTTAGTTGTATAACAAAATATTTTCTTCAAATGAGTGTTCTACTCAGCAACAGGAGATGATCTGGTAAAAAAAAATTGGCAAAAAACTAATGATGTATGGTGATTAACATAACATAATAAAAAAAAATTGGCAGTCATTATCACAATGTTACAATGGGAAGACAAAGTTCATTATCAAAGTTTGCTCACCCAGAATTCATTTCTAGTTGCTTGTTCCCTGAATATAAGGAGAGAAAAAAGATCCACAGGAAAATAACTCATGAGTTCCCAACAACTAGTCCTTTGTATGGGCAAATTTTGAAGAAACAAGGATTCTCAAAGCTAGGAAAGCATTAATAAAAAAACGCGGGCTCTGGCTTGATCTCTTGTCAATTTTTTTGACCCTCTCAAGGAATCCTGTTGTAATGATGTCCATCTGGAAATTTTGAACCCCTCTTAGGTCACAACCCCCCATCCATCCATCCATCCATCCACTTACCCATATATCCATCCATCCATCCATCCATCCATCCATCCACCCACACATCCATCCATCTACCCTCTCCCATCATCCATCAACTCATCCATCCATCCATCCCACTCACCCATCCATCCACTCACCCATATACCCATCCATCCATCCACTCATCCACCCACTCACCCATCATCCATCCACTCAACCACCCACTCACCCATCCATCCATCCACTCACCCATCCACCCACTCACCCATTCATCTATCTGTCCAATCATCAATCTGCTCATCATATTCTTATGGAGAACTGGCTTTTGCTAAGAACCATTTTAGGTGCTAGGGATATGGCAATGAACAATAGAGACAAAGCCTTGCTCTCAGGGAGCCTATGTTTTAGTGGGAGGGAGTCACACAGTAAACAAGTTAAAGTGTCATAATGATGATTTCAGAAAGTGGCCAATGGTTTGAGGGAAATAAAATACAATGGGAAAGAAAACAACTAGAATGTGCCTACTTTAAATCACCTTTTTGAAGAGGTAAGATCTGAGGTGATGGCTGATGGCAAGAGGGTGACTGTCATGGTTAAACCTGGGAAGAGCATTTCAAGGACAGAGAGGGTCAAATGCAAATGTCCTGGGGCAGGCCATTTTGAGGAACAGCAAGGAGTCCAGTGTGGCACAGTGGGCAATAGAGACTGGAGAAGTCAGGGCCACATCACATAGGTCCTTTAGGCAATAAAAAATTTGTATTTTTTCTAATTTCAATGGACAGTCTTTGGAGGGGTTCATGCAGGGCACTGATACTATCTTATTTCCACATTTAAACATCACTCTGGCTACTGTGTGGGCAAGAAACTCTAGAGGGGCAAGAACAAAGCAGAGAAACCTTTTGCCAGGCCTCTGTGGTTGTCTGGGTGAGAGACACAGACCACCTGGATGGCTCATCACTGACAACATTTTTGGGGGCTCCACTCAGAGCACACAACAATCAACCATGCCTGGCTTGAAAGCAACAGCCTTGGTTTACAGCCCTTCTAACATGGTGCTATGGGAAGAGCACCCTCAAATGTGAGATCATCTGCCCACATCCCTAAAATATTTAAATGCCCCAAATCATGTTCTAAGCAAAAGGCCCTTTTGAGGTTCCCAGAGATTCAATTCCACTTAGTTTCCCTGCTTTTCATTTGCTTCAACTGGTTCCAGCTGGATCTGGAAACAGACATGTCAACACAGTCCCTGCTCATGAAGGCTTCCCAGAGACCAGGAAACAGGTCGTCAATTGCAATCGCCATAGAAAACCTGATTCTGTCAGAGGCTCTGCAAACCCCACATGGCTGGGCCCTATCTGGGAGCAGCAGTTTTCTGCTGGCAGCCCCAAACAGCACAGTGCCCCAAGCCTGGACCGACTGCCACTGGGGAGATGGTGAAGTTCCCCAGTGGTCTGAGGTCCTGGCACATGCCCTACGCTGTTAGGCCGTCTGTGAGTAAGCCTGACCTTCCAGAAATCTGCCCAAGCTAGCTACTTTATGATTAACTACCTCTCTGATTTTATCAACTGCTGTTACTTTTCTGGCTCCCACCCAGACCCATCTGGGTAGTAACGTGGAACCAGTGATCCTGGCATCTGGAAGCATTTGTCTTAAAAGAGCCAATTCCCTCTTGATGTCAATTATCAGTTCAGTCTCCAACCAACAGGCCAGATATTCTGCCCCATGGCCCAGACCCACAGGATGTTGCCTGCAGTGTGTGTGAAGTGCCCCTCTATGGGCATCCACAAACCTGCCTGTGCCCCCAGCCCTGTGGGGGAGAGGGGCCCCTGCCAACATGGCTGGAGCACTCACAAGTTTACGTGTGCCCACGCGTGTGCACACACACAGTGCTCTGTTGGAAGTTAGCTTATGGAATATGGCCTCTGAGAGGTCCATGAAACACAGCATGGGCAGAGGCAACAACTGTTCACTGGGCACCTACTACTCGCTCAGCTCAGCTCTGGGCTCTCTGCAGCGGGGCTGTGAGTGGAGGCAACACTGTGGTCCCGGGCAGGGAAGAGATCACTGTGGAACTGGGGACGCAGGGCGAGCCTGGAAGGAATGGGTCAAAGGGGATTGAGAGTGCATACGCAGAATTCACCCTCGGCCCTACCCTCTGATCTTTCATGAACACCTTCCCCTCTCTAGGCTTTGTTTTTCCCATTCTCCCAATGGAAACAATGGCTCAGAGGACCTCTAGAGCTTCCTAGCTACAGTGGAATTCCATCACACAGAAAAGGAGGGTCTGGACTCGGCACATGGTCAGAATCATGCTGAGTCAAAATTTTGCTCCTGCAAACTACTCCGTACGTATATATGGTGAAGGGCAGTTGAAGAGTACATATGTAAAATATGAATACATTGCACAACTTATTTTTTTGCCAGGCATGTATATTTTAATTCATAAACATTTATGCATTGAAGAAATATGACCAACTGTACAGCATGTCCACAGGTAGATCAGACTCAAACCCCATGACCCAGTTTTAAAGAGATTTAGCTGAAAATTTCCGGCAGAAAATTGTTCTCTTGCAGCAACTTCAGAAGCAGTGGGTAGGCACAAAAATGCTCTTGTCCACCATGGGAGAGCCATGAAATGCATGCAGAGAGCGCCAAGATCTCCCAGCCCAGCCAGGTTCTGTGCCCACACAGTGGAGGGGAGAAGGCCATCTGGGGATACAATCGCTTTTGCATTAATAAAACATTCCACCAGGCTCCAAGCTACCTGGAGAATGGTGTCTTGACCGTCTTTGTAATACAGGCCAGACATTTGGAATCCTTCTGTGGCACGGGCCACATGCCCATAGTATCTTGCTCCGCAGCCTCTGGGCGCTTCTGTAGGGTGGTTGGGCTCTCAGGGCTTCTTCCCCTGAAACTGGCTTCTGACAGTCCAAACTTCTAGACAGTTTCTCTTCCTGACCAGGTTTCTGCCAATGCCCCTTTGGCTAAGTCTTC